>NC_083314.1:169769813-169796628 GCF_963455315.2 Globicephala melas | reverse complement strand
GAGAAGATGAAATTATATGTACTACATGTTAACTGTGAAAAATAAAATACAATATTTTAATGAGCAAACCAAGTTACACTTCAAATATTTAACGAAATGACAAAAAATGCACAGAAAACCCTGGGGCTTTTCATTTCTAACTGCTGATTTATTTACAGAAAGTGCAGAAGATGGAGAAACTCGTTAAACCGCACCTGGGGAATGCAACAGTGAACACAATCAGATGATGTGAAACTACAGAATAAGCCACTGGTTTGTTTTCCTGTGGACTACAAAAAACGAAACCAAAAATGATGGAGGGGGAATCTTAGGAGCCTGAAAACACCCATCAACAAATGGACTTCACTTGAATCCTGCTTTTTAAAAAATAAACTGTAAAAGAAGTTAGGATAATTATGAGGCAACTGGAAATTTGAAAACTGGATAGTTGATGATTTAGGGATTATTATTAATGTTTCGGGGTACGAGAATGGCATCCCATTTTAGTTATGTAAGAAAAAAAAGAAGTCCTTACTGTTTAGAGCTATGTATTGAAATATTTAAGGCTGAGACAATATGACGTTTGGGATTTGCTTCAAAACAAGATGAGAGCTGGGGAAGCAGGTTGGGATGGGCACGGGGCAGGACTGGGTTATGAGCAACTGGAGGTTCATCATTTTGTTCTGTTTTCTGTGAATATACCAAATTCTCCACAAGAAAAAATGAGGGCTAGTAGATGAAAACATAAAATTGGCAAAATAATAGTTGTTGAATCTGGGTGAGTCTACTTTTGTGTTTGAAAATTTCTACAACGTGAAGTTAATGAAAGAAGACAGGGGGTTCCTATGTTCAGAAAAGTTGAAGACCACTGCACTGTTACCTAAAACCCCTTGACACCTTAGTATATGAGCAGGCTCCTTTCAATGGACAGCTGTCTGGGCACAGCTTTTGATAAGAGGAATGGGATGGGAGAGAGTGGGGTTTGGAGAAGTCGGCCTGAGAGAGGCAAAGGAGGGCAAGGGCCAGGCGGGAGGGTGCTTGAGGGGCAGACAGGAAGGGCTTAAGGCTGACATGCTGGCTAAAGGAAGGAGCACAAGCTCTGTTGCTTAATTCCAAAGAGGGCACGTAGCAGAAAGAGCACACGATGTAG
Source organism: Globicephala melas (assembly GCF_963455315.2). Classification (NCBI taxonomy): domain Eukaryota; kingdom Metazoa; phylum Chordata; class Mammalia; order Artiodactyla; family Delphinidae; genus Globicephala; species Globicephala melas. The sequence goes on along the minus strand of NC_083314.1, from coordinate 169,795,499 downwards.
AGAGAGGTGACTGGGGTTCTATTCTGGACCCAATACCAAGACCCTGAGGAAGGCTGCAATCTCTCCAGTCTCTGGGCCCCAGGGTCCGCATCTGCAAAATGGGAACAATAGTCAGTGCCGTTCCAGCCACCTCTCACTGGGAATCGAATCAACAAGGACTGGCTAAGTTTGTAGCCCTTGCAAACGTGAGCTGTCCTGTTCACATCATGCTCAAAGTTTGCTTTTGCTCACCCACCTGCCCAATCAGCAGATCAAAAGAAAGCAGGGAGCCCCACAGGGCCCTTCGTGGGTGGCCAGCAAGGAGGGGCAAGAGTGGGACTGGGAAGTATTCTCTAGCATCCCTCCTCCAGGCAATCCCAGCTCAGCTCTACTCCCTGAACAAGCATCTCCCCTGGAACCTCAAATCTGCAAGCCTGCTCCTCTCTACCCAGTGGGGTAGAGGGAGGGGCTGGGGCAAGGTCTCCAACAGAGTCACTGGCACACAGTAGGGGCTCGTCCACACATACTGAGTGTCCGGCTGTACCTTGCCTGGCCGTGAAGGTGCTGGGAAGAGAGGGAGGTCAGGCTGGGCCCTGCCCTCAAGGTGCTCACAGCCCAGTGGGGAAGACAGAACATAGACAGGAATGTGCTTGCCAAGGGCTGAGGAGGCCTGGGTGAGGCTGCAGCAGAAGAGAAGCCTGTGGGGGGCACAGACCAGGAGAGCCCACCCCACCCTGGGATGAAGCGATGCTTCACCAGAGCCTTGAAAAATGAGGAGACACTGGTGGAGCAAAGTAGGACAGGGAAGGTGACTCTAAGAGGAGAGAGGCGCCTCGGTAAAGTCCCCGGGTAGGAGTGTCAGCACATTAGGGGAGCAGCCGGGAGCTTATGGGGCAGGCACCTACCAGCGCTGGTGAGGAACTGGTGAGCAGTGAGGCCTCAGGCTAAGCAGGGCCCCAAATGACCCTCTGGGAGTCCATGCTCCTAGTGAGAGGCGAGGGGATGCTTTTATATCACGGCCACATGCCAGGCTTCTTCTAAGCACCTGACAGACTTTGCATTATTTCACCAAATCCTGTCAACAACCCCAGGAGGTTTTACAGATGAGGAACCTGAGGCCCAGGGTATGGCATCTGTCCAGCTCACATAGCCGATAAGTGGTGGCACCTAGGCTCCAGCCCAGGGTGTCAGGCTCCAGAATCCATGCTTTTAACCCCAAACTCTAGGTTTTATCCCACAGGTGATGAGCTCCTGCAGGGTTCTGAACAAGAGAGGAGTGATTCGATAAATTCTCATGGTAGATGGGACTTCCCCAGCGGTCCAGTGGTCAGGACTCCATGCTTCCGCTGCAGGGGGCACAAGTTTGATCCCTGGTCAGGGAGCTAAGATCCTGCCAGCTGTGTGGTGTGGCCAAAAAAATTCTTGTGGCAGAAAGACTGACTCTGGGGCTCATCTGCAGACCCAGGCCAAGTGGGAGAAAGGGGGTGCAGCCCTGAACCCCAGGCTCGACTGGGTGACGGAGAGCACAGCCCAGCCCAGCTCAAAGCAGATGGCCAACAGGAGATATTCGGATTCCAAGCTCCCAGGCTGATCTGATTACATGAATCCAATCGCCACCCCACTTGCTAAGTGCTCGTTTTATTTTTGTTACCTTGTTTATTCCTGTGAGGTAGTTAATATCTTCCCCATTTTACAGATGAGAAAACCGAGGCTGGGGGAGGCGAGGCAACCGGCTCAGGGGCATGTCAGTAGCTCTAGGAAGTGTAGAGCCCTCTGCCTCCAGAGCCTTCTCTCACTATCACACCTCTCTGAGCCCCACTTATCTCTGTAAGGATCACTGTGAAGATTAAATTAGGTCATATTTTTTCTGACGGTGGAAGTCAGGCATCTTCAGAAGCAATGCAGAAACACTTTGGGGAAAGGGAGGGGAGGCACTGAATTTTAGGCTTGCCTCTGCCATTAGGCCCTCTGTATCCCTCTGAGCAAGTTCCTTCCTCCGCCTGTGCCTCCGTTTCCCCACCTATACAATTCAGAGCTGACAGACATGACCCTTCCAGGTCAAAGCTCTGGGACTCAGAGGCGGGGTTAATCATATCCTGCAAGACTGCCCCAACCTCAGACACCAGCAGGAGCAAAAGTCTCCAAAGGGTTTTCATCTGGATAAGCCCCCAGTCCCAGCCCCCAAGAGTCCAGGCTGGGACAGTCAGGAGGAGCTACACTGCAAGGCCTGCAGCAGGACCTGGGGCCACCCCGGGTTGGCCCTGGCCCCTGGTGTGACCTTGAGCAGTCTCCTTCCCTCCCTGGGCCGACTCCCTGTCTGGAACGAGGGGTTGGGCGGTGACGTGGAAGGCTCCTGCCAGCTCTGACATTTATTATTTCAGGATCCCTCAGTCTCTCGCTGTTTTCCTTCCTGCGCTGCTGGAGCCTGTGGCGGGCTGTGCGCCCCTTCAGTTGGGCCCCTGAAGCCGTCTCCCCAGCCCGGGAACCCGGCCAGCCCTGCCAGCTCAGCCTCAGCAGCTGCCCCTCGCAGCATGGTGGGAAGCAGGGAGGAAGAGGGGTTGCAGGAAGGGAGCCGCACCCTCTGCGTGTGCTGAGGCCTCCACAAACCCCAAGTTTCCTGGCTGGGATTTTCCTCGGGAGACTGCTCGGCGGTGATGAGCTAAGAGACCAAGAACTCTGCAGGAGGATCGGTGAAGATTCCCATCTGACCCCTGGCCCCAAGCCCTGAATTCCACCCAACCCTGGGGAGAACCAGCCTGCCCTCCTGGACACAGCAGCAGAGGGCCCCACGCCACCCATCCTCTGGGTTTCCTTGTTGGCCTGGATGAATCCCTCCCTGCCCCAACTCGATAGTCACCATGAATCCCTTAAACCAGGGGTCCCCAACTCCCTGGGCTGCAGACCAGTACCGGTCCTCGGCCTGTTAGGAACTGGGCCGCACAGCAGGAGGTGGGCGGCGGGAGAGGCAGCGAAGCTTCATCTGCCGCTCCCCGTCGCGTCGCTCGCATTACTGCCTGAACCATCCCCCCCGTCCATGGAAAAACTGTCTTCCACAAAACCGGTCTCTGGTGCCAAACAGGTTGGGGACCGCTGCCTTAAACCCCAGTCCTCCCCAACTCTGCAGTTTCCTCAATGTGCCACGCTGTTTCCAGCTGCTAGACCTCTGCCCGGAAAGCCTTTTTCCCATTCTGCCTAGTAAACACTCCACCTTTCCCTTCTCAGCTTACAGGGCACCCCCTCCCCATCACAACAAAACTGACTTTATGCCACCCTGTGCCCACTACAGCCTTCTATCAGAGCATTCGTGGCCCTTATTTACCACGTCTGACTCTCTATGGCGCTGAAAATGCTAAAAGGGCAAGGATTGGCTCATTTGCCTTTATAGCCACAGCACCCAGCACAGGGCCTGGCACATGAGTAGCAGTAAATGTTTGTGGAATGAATGAGTGAGTAATTAATGAATAGATACTAGCAAGGCCCTGTGGGAACACAGAAAAGGCAGCAGGGGTTAAGAATTCAGGACATCACACTGTCCTGTGGTCCAAATTCTACTTCTAATACTCTTAGTTGTGTGACCTGGGGCAAGTGACTTAGTTTCTCTGAGCCTCCATTTTCGCATCTGTCAAATGGGATAATAATAGCACTTATCTCATGAGACTGAATGCGATTGGGCATTTAAGTACCTAGCCCAGTGCCAGGTATACAGGGAGGGCTGCATGATAGCCACCCTGCCCAGCAGACATCTCTGTATTCCCAGGCCCTGCGACACATCCCCAGGCAGCCAGGGGAATTACCAGGGGTGCTTAAAAAAGTAAGGGTTCCAGAGCCTCACTTCAGACCTGTTAAGTCAGGGTCCCTGGGGAGGAAGAAGAGGAGTGAGGGTAAGGCACTCAAGTGTGCTTTGAACTGCCCAGGTCCAAATCCTGGCTCTGCCACTTACTGCTAGCAGAGTTGCCCAATTTATCAAAAATAAATACAGGACATGCAGTTATATTTGAATTTCAGTTAATCAATGAATAATTTTTAGTATAAGCATGTCCCATACCTTGCATGCACATCCTGTATGTTCTTTGGCAATCCTGTTTACTGGGTTATTTCATCTCTCTGTGCCTTTGATGGGGATTACATGAGTTAAAATGTATATGGGAAATGCCTACAACACTGCCTAGTGTGTTTGCTATTCCTATTTTTATTGCTTTAAAAGCAATCCAGACGATATGGAAGAAACTTGAAAACATTATGCTAACTGAAAGAAGCCAGACACAAAAGTCCACATATTGTAGGATTCCACTGACATGAAATGTCCAGTATAGGCAAATCCATAGAGACTGAAAGTTGCCAGAGGCTGGGGGAGTGACAGTGGGGAGTGACTTCTTTTTTTTTTTTTTTCTTTTTTTTTTTTTGCAGTACGCGGGCCTCTCACTGTTGTGGCCTCTCCTGTTGCGGAGCTTAGGCTCCGGACGCACAGGCTCAGCGGCCATGGCTCACGGGCCCAGCCGCTCCGCGGCATGTGGGATCCTCCCGGACCAGGGCACGAACCCGTGTCCCCTGCATTGGCAGGCGGACTCTCAACCACTGTGCCACCAGGGAAGCCCGGGAGTGACTTCTAATGAGCACAGTATTTCGTTTTGGGCCGATGGAAATGTTCTAGTATTAGTGGTAATCATTGCACAATACTGTGAATAAAGACTGCCGCGCTGTACACTTTAAAATGGTACATTTTATGTAATATGAATTTTATCTCTATTTAAAAAAAAATCTACCTAAAAGCAACCCAGGGGATTGTAATGTGTAGCCAAGACTGAGAATGGGGTAGGCTCTCAACGAATGTTTGATGAAGAAATGAATGGATGGGAGAGAGGAGAGAGCAAAGGGCAGAGCAGAGGGGAGAACCTGCCTTGTCCAGACCTAGGCTCAGCTATTCATTCCCGGACACCCACAAGGTACACAGATTTCTCTTTTTGCTCTGGTGCCAGGACTGCACAATTTTAGTGTTTACTCACAGTGATTACCTCATCCCTGTTGCAATTATCTTCCCCTTTTCTCTGTGGTTCCTAATCTATTTAACCATCCTATATGCAGGTGTACCTGTGTTTTTAGTAAAAGGGAATTAAAAAAAATGAAGTATCTGTTATGCGCCAGGTAGATGCTAGATGCTTTACATGTAATCCCCTCAAACAACCTCATAAGATAGTGATTATCACCCTGATTTGCAGATGGGGAAACCGAGGTTCAGATAATTCAAGTCATGTGCCTGAGGTCACACAACCAATAGGAATTCAAACCCAGGTCTGCCTGACTTCACTTACGGGACAGTCTCCACAGATCTCAGCCACCCCCCTCTATGCTGTGGGCTGTCAATCATCTTTTCATGGGCACGAGTCTTTCTTCCCAGATGGGGACCTTGTCCTGTCATCTCCATCCCCTCAGAACCCACCATCTCGCCTTCATACATAGCAGGTGTTCAATAAATAGCGTTTAATGAATAACTAACCTTAAGGGGGCATGCAATAGCTCACCACAATAGTTTTCCCTCTGAATACTCATCAGAGTTGCCTGGGAACTTTCTAACTGTTCCCTTGCCCAGGCCTCACCCCTGGGAGATTCTGATTTGTAGGTCTGCATGGAGCCAACAGCACCTGAAGTTCTTAAAAGCTCGGTCAAAACCCAGCCCAGTTAGAAAACCTTTAGCAGCTGTTCCCAGCTCGGCCTCCTGTACCCTGCACAGTGAGGCCCACTCTCTGACCCCAGTGATGCCCACTCACAAAGTTCCCAGGACAAAGGGGGCCCAGGGCCCTGCCCCAGACTTTGGAGATCTCATTGTGCCTCCGTGGGCTTCATTGCCTTCATGTACTCTGGGCCCATCAAAGGGACTTTCTAGCAAAGATGTCTGAGGACTATACTACCGAATTGCTTTTGAGGAAAGCACTTACCTTCTGCTCTGGCCTAAAGCTCCAGTTTCTGTCCACAAATATGCCACCTCGGTGGCCAGAAACAGCTGAATACCAGGCAAGGAAGTCGGGCTCAAAGACGGCCATTTGGGGAGGTGAGGAACCTTTGTGAGACTGGGCTTGAGGCTGACACTCCAGGAGGACCCTGTGTCCTTGTGCAGAGGCAGCCTGGAGTGGGAAGAGGCTGGGCTCAGATGGAGCTGGGTTCTAAGTCTGGCCTGGAAAACCCTCTTGGCCCAGGTCCCTGGCCACCATCCCATGTCTCTACTTCCCTTCTCAGGAATAATTCTTACCTGCCTCCTCCTCAAATCCAGTCCAGGCCAGTGTGGAAGGGAAAATAGCATTAAATCTAGTTTGTTTGTTTCTTTCCCTAAATCAGTTCTCAAGGTCATCAAGGACCTCGGTGTTGCCGACGTCAGGGGTCGTGTCTCTGTCATTTTCTTATGTGACCTCTGGGCATCTAGGCAGCATCCGACAAAGCTGAGCGTGGGGCTTCCCTGGTGGCACAGTGGTTGAGAGTCCGCCTGCCGATGCAAGGGACACGGGTTCGTGCCCCGATCCGGGGAGATCCCACATGCTGTGGAGCGGCTGGGCCCGTGAGCCATGGCCGCTGAGCCTGCGCGTCCGGAGCCTGTGCTCCGCAACGGGAGGGGCCACAACAGTGAGAGGCCCGTGTACTGCAAAAAAAAAAAAAGAGCTGAGCATGGCTCCCTCATCGAAACATTCCTCCCCTGGCTTCTGAGGCACGGTCCTCTCTTGATTTCCTTCCTTCCTCATTGGCAGCTCCTTCTCAGTCTCCTTCATTAACTACTCTTCCCATCCTAATCTCTCGATCCTGAGCTCCCCAGAGCTTGGGCCCAGGTCCTCTTCATTCCTTTCCTTGGGTGATTTTATCCACTCCACTTCTTTAAAACCAGCTAATGCACTATACGCATTATGTGGTTCATGGACCACCTGCATGAGCAACTCTTGGGGGTGCTGGTTAAGATGCAGATTCCCGGACACCCTCCTGCAGGCTGGTGAACCCGCCAAGGACATTTGTTGTTTTTAAAAATTAATTAATTATTATTAATTAAATAACAATTAATTTATAATTAATTATAAATTAATTATTTATCTTTGGCTGCATTGGGTCTTCGTTGTTGAACGTGGGCTTCTCTAGTTGCGGTCAGCAGGGACTACTCTTCGTTGCGGTGCGTGGGCTTCTCATTGTGGTGGCTTTTCTTGTTGCGGAGCACGGCTTCTAGGCGCACAGGCTTCAGTAGTTGTGGCTTGCAGGCTCTAGAGCACAGGCTCAGTAGTTGTGGCGCACGGGCTTAGTTGCTCCGCAGCATGTGGGATCTTCCCGGACCGGGGCTTGAACCCGTGTCCCCTGCATTGACAGGCAGGTTCTTAACCACTGTGCCACCATGGAAGTCCCAGACATTTGTCATTTTTGCCAGACTGGTATCTGAACCTCTCTCCTACATCTGGGAAACGACTTGCTGCGCATGTCTCAGCAGAGCTTGCCTCCTACAAAAGCTGACGAGATCAAATTCATGCTTTTCCAGACTCCTTTGCAGCTAGGGTACAGGTAAGTATGAGCTAGCCTTGGCCAATCAGAGGCACTCACTACAGACTTTGAATCAGGAGCAGAGAGAGTGGAAGATCATTCTTATACTGATGGCAACAGCTGTGAAGGTGCCCAGTCCCCAGGGGACAGCGGTGGTATATGCTGTGGCGTTTAGTGCGAGGCAGCAGTGTCCTCGCCAGACTGGCTCAGTGGAGCGATTTTGGCTGAGATCCCCCCTGCTGCCTCGCCCCAGTTCTCTAGCTTCCCAGAAATCCTGTGAACTACTGAATATTCCCTTTCAGTGAACTCCTCTTCTGTCTAAATCGGCTCAGGTTGGTTTCTGTTACTTGCAATAAGAAGCCTAAGTAAGAAACAGCTACTGAATTGGACTCTCTGGGAATGATGCCAGGTGATTCTTACACAGATCCGAGTTTGAAACCCACTATCTCAATGCTGACAACCCTCAAATGTGTATCTCCAGTCCACCCACTCCTCTGACCTCCAAACTCATATATCTAAATGTCTTCTTGACTTCTCCACTTGTATGTCTCAAAGACCTGTAAGATGTGAAAACAGAATTCTTGACTCTCCTCCAAACCTGTTCCTCTCCCAGATTTCCCCTTCCTAGGAAGGGGCAATGGCATTCTTCCATTAGGAATTTGGGAACCATTCTCGACCACTCCCCACATGCACTCCATCATCAAATCTTGATGCTACTACTTATAAAATACTTCTAGAATCTGTCCACTTCTCCACCAACCACGGCCCTACCCACAGCACCATCGTCTCTTCCATGGACAACTGCCAACAGCCTCCTTGGGTCCTCTCCTGCCCCCTCCAATCTCGTCTCCACACAGCAGCTGATATGACTGTCCTAAAATATAAATTGGATCATGTTGCTTGCCTGCAAAATAAATAAAATCCAAACTTGCCACCAGGGCCTACAAACTTGAATATGATCTGGCTCCAGCCTACCTTCCCAAACTCATCTGTTGTCACTCTTCCATTTGCCATCGCTATGCTTCTGCTCCTCTGGCCTCCTTTCAGTGTCACAAATACTTTAGGTTCTTTACTGACTCAGGGCCTTTGCCTAAGATGTGCCCTCCAACTGGAGCACCCTCACACCATTATTCTCTCTATTATTATTCTCTCTATATTCAGGTTTCTTCTTTTCTTTATTTGTTACTCCCATTGATATTTTCCGAGCTCCTACTATGGTGCTGTGGTAAATACTAGGGATAAAATGGTGAGATAGGTTATTTTCTCATGGAAGTCAAAATCTAGTGAGAAATCAGATTTTAATAAAGTAATTATGCAAATAAATGTAAAATTTATCTAGGATGTGTGCTGCAAAGGAGAGAGACACACGGTGCTATTAGGGAGAACTGAGCTATAGAGTAAATGTGGAAAGACAAGTTAGGAGGCCAGTGCAGTGTTCCAGGGGAGAGGTGACGGTGATGTGGACTAGGGTAGTGATGTAGAGAAGTAGATGGACGGCAGAGATGTTTAGAAGGTAAAATTGATGAGCCTTGGTGAGGAAGGGTGCATGTGGAGCTTCTGGCTTGCTTACCAGAAGAGAGGGAGGGACCACTTTCTGAGAAGGGAACACCAGAATGGCCAGCCTGGGGGGGAAGTCATGAATGTGGCTTTGGACACATTGAGATGTCCAAATGAAACAGCTGAGTGAGCAGTTGGACATGAGGGTCTGGGCTAAAGGTACAAATGTGTGAGTCACCTGAAGATGGAAGAGGACTGAACCCATGGGTGTGGATGAGATTGCCTGGGGAGAGAGGCTAGCATGCCAAGAGATGAGGACCCAGGACCAAACCTCAAGACAGGCCTGGACAGGGAGAATGAGCCTTCATGACATTTATTACACGTGCAATTGCTAACTTGTTTGTTTACCTGTTTACTGCCTGTCTTCCCCAGAAGACTGTAAGCTCGGTAGAGCAGGGACTGCGTCTCTTTAACAAGCAATGTGTCTACCCAGTGCCTAATACAGGGCCTGGCACGGAGCAGTTCCCATGCATGATGCTGGCCACTGTGTCCCTCGGCAGGGCCGGCCTCATCCATTCCTTAGATAACATGGTCTACACTGGTTTCCACTGTCCAGCAAAAAGCCCAAATGCCTAAATGACATTCAAGGCCCTCCAAGTCATGCTGTACCCCCTGAGCTCTCCAATCCATCTTTTTAATTCCACTACATCTGAGCTTTCCAAACTGGGGTTCCTTTACACCTGAATAACCAGAGCCACAAAACAGGATGAACACAGTGCCTCTCCCTGGAGCCTAGATTGTGCCAAATGAAGAGAAATGGCCATGGACACATGGGGGTGCGGGTGGGGACTTTCCAGGCCCTGCTCCTTTTCTCCAAGACGTATCCCCTCCCACAATGTAGGTCTCTGTGGCCATGTTTCCCTGCCTGAGTCGATCCCTCCATGACCTCTGCTGATGAAACCAGGGGTGGGGACCCAGCTTCTGGAACCAATCCAGAAGCTGGGCTGGGCCATCAACCTCTCTGCCAGGAACTTGGACGCGAGACTGGCTTGGTTGCCTTTAGATGCTGGACCAGTGAGGTCACGTGAATGTGGGGGCTGAAGATGCCTGACTTCCCCAGAAGACTGTGTGATACCCTTTGGGGCCTGTGTGATGACAAGTGAGCAAAAGCACTGTTTAGCTGTGCAGAAAGAAACAAGAGGCAAGAGACAGCGGGAATGAGGAAGCAGCTGCCTTTGTTCCTGATGATTTCCCAGATTCAAATGAGGCCCTGGTGAGGCCCGGGTAAGGTCTACTTTGAACTACTGTTCTTCAGTCCCATGAGGCACCTCTAGATCCTTAAAACAAATTTCCCTTCAACATAAGCTTTAGAGGGTTTCTGTTTCTTGCAGACAAAAAAAATCTCTAAGATTACATAATTTTTATTATTTTTTGCAAAATAAAAATGTTATTATTTTGGTAAAACAAACATCAACACATGATGAAGCAGAATGGAAAATTCACAAGAATATTAAGAATTAAGAATGAAATCCTTTCTAAAATAAGATTCAAAAACACTAAAGTCACAAAGGAAAAGATAAATTTGACTCCAATGAAACTTAAAACTATGCATTATAAGACATGGTACCGACTTAGGCAAACATTCCTCTTAACCACCACCCCTTTATTGATAATACATTTTCTCTGAGGACAGATATTGGGAAGCATGCACATTTCCATAGCAGTTACCTCTGGGGAGAGTACAGGAATCGTGAGACATGGTCAGAGGTGACTTTAGTCTTTTCTGTTATGTATTTTAAATTTTTAATTAAAAATCAGTATGTCTTTTGTTCAATTAAAACTTCATTAAATCTCAAAAAATATATATAAAACACAAGCCTTTGAAGATCCCCTGTTTGTGGTGGACTGCTTCATCCAAGACCCACTGGGAGATTTAAGTTCACTAGTAGTTTGAGACACATGATATAGCATGAATTCTCAGCACTGTCACAGGGGCTTACTTGGTTCCTGAATATGCTTTCTTCCCATCTGTCTCCAAATTCACTCACTTGTCCTCTCCACTTAATGGAGTTCTTGCATCCTTCAAGACCTATCTGGAAGTGTCACCTCCTCCAGGAAGCTCTCCCTGACTGCACCAGTCCTCACTGCTCTCTCTCTCTCCCTTGCTCCACTGGTCTCTTATAGCACTAACCATACCTTCTCTGTATACCCTGGACAGACTCCTGGGGTTCCACTTATCTCGCTAAGACAGGCTACATCTCCTCAACCAGCCAGCAAAGCTGAGCAGCATCTTTATGTCCTTGGTGCCTAGCAGAGAAATGGCATGGAGAACTGACATAGCACAGGCCTTAAAGTCAGACAAAGACACTATGTGGCACAATGCAACTGCCTTAACTTCCCTGGGCTCATTTTCACCTGTGTTATTGTGAATATCAATGAGATGATGGATGTAAAGGGGCCCAGGACAGGAAGATAACGGTTGACAGAATGATCATCTGTCTTAATACTCCCTCACATTTGAGCAGCTTTTAATTAAAAACAAAAAACATTTAACAACCCAGAGAGGTAAGCAAGGAAGGTAAAATAGGGTGAAATTTTAAGGGTGAAATAACTAAGGTTCAGAGAAATTACATTGGGACTTTAGAAGGAAAGAGAATAGGACCAGGGGTTAGAACATTTGGGTAGAAATGCCAGTTCTTCCACTACCCAGCTGTGGGAGCTTAGATAAGTCTGTAGCACTCTCTGGACATCAGTTTTCCCATCTTAAATGAGAGAGTTCCTAGGTGATCTCTATCTTAAAGGGTCCCTCAGCACTGACATTCTAGCTTCCTGTAACCTGCCCAGGGTCCTTCCTAGCAGGACTGCAAAAAAAGACTTCAAGTCCCAGGACAGAGTCCCTAGTTAACTCCCAGGAAACCAGCTGGGACTGGAACACTTGCTTTGAGAATCAGTCAAATTTTGATTCTGCCAAATGGAGCTTCAAGCCTGGGGGTTAGTCATGCCCAGAACTGAGATCGGGGTAATGACAGCATCAAACTACATGTAAATATAAACACAAATGCAAAGCCAAACAGGAAACCTCTGGAAAGTCCAATCCAAAGGTCAGATTCTAACTTTTGAGGCATTGAAATGCTGAAGAGAAAAACTGTATTTGGGTGTCAGAAACCTTTCTATTGCAAAAATGAACCTTTGCGCGCACCAAACTAAAGTCCCAAAGGCAAAGGAGACTGGGTTTTGTCTGGCCTCACCTGGGGTAAAGCTGAGCCCTGACGGGAGTCTGCTGTGGCCTCCAGATCCATCCTAAGGGCTCTCTCCCCCAGGCACGCACAAGTGCTTACACACACGAAGCCAGGCAAGGCCAGATGCATGGGCATAAATGGGCATTTCTGTCCCTGGAGAAGGGTTCATAGTACAGCCCTTTCTCCTGATCCTGCTCTAACATTTTAATGAACAACCCAGAGAAGAGTGTGAACTGTGAAAGCCCTAAGGATGCTGATCGTACTGACCTCTTCCAGGTCACAAGGTGAAGACAAACCTCAGGAAGCTCTCTCTCCTCAGGATGAGGCTCTGAGGCAGTTTCCCCATGAGCCTCCAGTAAAATACAATCTACATTCATAGGCGGTGGACTGTAAGCTACTGGCTCTGCCCAAGGAAGGAAGCCAAAGCTTCTTATTTCAATTAAAACATGTAACCCCACTATATGCAAAGCACTAGGCTAGGCTCTGTGAGAGAAATGAGGACAAAAGAGACCCAGTCCCTATCTAAAGAGGTCTGTCAATTAACCCCATAATCATTCCACTAATCAAAATGCATGCCTTACATACATGGCCTCATGTAATACCACAGTCCTGTGAGGTAAACATTATCCCCATTTTATAGATGCCAAAAGTGGGGCACAAACAGATCAGGTCACGTGCCAAGCTCACACGGCTGGCAAACTGCAGAGCCAAAATTTGAACACAGGTCTGCCTTCCCCAAAGCTGGGTGATCTTTCCACAGTCCTCTATCACCCTTACCAAGTGATACACACAGGACTGTCGGATGGGGGTTCAGACTGCTGCGGAGAGGAGGAGAAGAAGAGATTTCCCAAGACATTGGCCCAGGGTATTATGAACTATAAATCTTTGTATCTACCACACAGTAGGTGCTCAATATTCTTATGGAGAAGGATGGAAGGTGAGAGCTGCTGTTGAGGTCCAAAATGCCACCCCAATTCAGGGCATCTTCTGAAAGGGAGCTGCAAAAACACATTATTCTCCTTTGGCCCAAAGCCTCAGGGTGTCTGCCCTAGAATATTCCTGCAGAGGAGGCCGGGGAAAGTGCAGCGGGTGTGAAGAAAAGGAACTAACTCCAATGAGCAGGGGAACGGGGTGGGGCAGCCTGCAAGGGCCAGAGAAAAGGCCTGGGATGCATTTCTGGAAAAGACAAAGAGGAGAGGGGAGGGGAAGGAGAGTGTAAACTTGTGAACAGCCTGGCCAAGGTGAACCCCGGCTCCTGGCGCCTTCTCATTCGCATTCATTCCACAAACACCGGCCAAATCTCAGAACCAGCAGTCTGGGGGAGGGCGCCTCACTGCTCACAGGGAGAAGTTAAGTTCAGGACTGAGGCTGGAAGGTCTGCTTCGCAGAAGGGGAGTGACTTGGGGGACGAACTTGTGGGGCTCCAAAGATGAAAACCCAAACAGATTCAGTGAGGCGCTGAGCAAACCCACAAGCGACGGCGCGGCAGGTCACGAAGAGCACTGGGGGTATGTCGCTCGACCTGTGAAGTCTGTCGTCGAGGTGACCTCGAGGACCCCCGAATGGTCCCTCGGGCCCTCCCCCAAACACTCGACGGTGAGGACGCAGATGTTTGAGATGCACTCTGTTCTCACAGCTCTAGGGAGGGGGAAGGTTTCTGGGGCGCGGTAAGGAGGGCCATCGCAGTTCCGGTCACGCCTGTAAAGGTCAAGGCGAAGCCCTGCCGAGACCCCAGACCCCTCCCGCCTCGGCCCCCTCACCTCCTCCCGCGCCAGTGCTGCCCCGCGGCACCGGGGCATCTTGGCGGCGAAGGCGGCAGCCCCGGCCGGGGAGCTGAGGTCCTCTGCAGTGACGGCCAGGAACTCTGCGACGCTGAGCTGCTCGGGCATGGCGGGCGCGTGGTCGGGGCGCCGGGGCTGCCGGAGTGGGGCCCGGGGGTCGCTCGCCGCAGTGCTCTGTGCCGGCCTCCCAGCCCGCCGCGGGCGCCGTCCTGGCCTCCGCGCCGCCCCGCCCCCTCCGCGCCGCCCCGCCCCCGACCGCCTTTGCTCCGCACAGCCGCGTCCCCTCTCGTCCTGGGAGCCCAGACCTTTCCCACTCCACCCGCTTCTCGGCCCCGCCCACGGCCTTCCAGTCTCGCTCCCCACCTTAGCCTGGACCGCCCGTCCCCCGGCCCTCGCGGGCCTCCCAGTCCTGAGAGTCCCGCCCCTGGCCCCTCGCCCGGCTCCTCGGCCCAGCCCTCTGGCCTCCCATCTCCAGAGAGCTCCGCCCCTGGCTCACTTCCCCGCCCTCGGCCCCTCACCCGGTTCCGCGGCCCCGCCCCATGCCTCTCTGCAGGGTCCTTTGGCCTCCCTTTCTTAAAGCTGCCTCTCTCTCGGCGCGTCCACGGCTCTGCCCCTTTGTCCCGCTCCCACGCCTCCGAAGTCACCCTGCCTCCCAAAGCCTCGGTGCCCTATCTCCGCATCCCTCCTTAATGCGCCTTGCGTTTCCCTCTCCTACCCATTAGTTCCCAGTCCTCATGACCTCACCCCTTGAGCTTCACCCTCACACAGCCCCTCGTCTCTCTCCCAAGCCCGGGGTGGTGGCGGGGAGGATCTCGGTGCCCCGCTCCGCCCCGAGTCGCCCCACCCCTCCCTTGCTCCGCATACCCCGCTCTCGGCCTCTGCTCTGCGTGCAGCCAGGGCCGCCCAACCGCCCCTTCGCTCCTCCCCTAAATAGTGTGCCCCGCCTCCAGGGTCTTTGTGGCTCGGCGCCTCGGATAGCTGTGTGATTTGGGGAAAATTACATCCCGTCTTGGAACCTCAGTTTTCTTCTCTGAAAAATGGCAAGTCTAATGCTCACTTGGTTGTGATGTTACGAGGAGGGAACCTTACACGTGCGTGTACCCAATAGGCGCTCAGGAACTGGCTCCCTCTTATCCGGCCTTCTCACCCACACCTTCATTCTTCCTGGGCTCAGTCTCCTGCATTTCACTCCTCAACATGGCTCACCAACCCCACCGGGCTAAAGGTTGCCACTCCTCCCCACCCACTATCTTCTGCCTCTTGGGAACCACCTATATATTTGGGTGGATGAGGGATGGTGTTCAGGGTAAAAATCCACTTAGATTTAGTTCAGGAGCCTGAAGTCCTCTGGAAAATATCAGGGAAGCACTGTGGTGAAGAACATTGGCTTTGGAGTCAGATAGGTCTAAGTCCGCATCCCGGTGCTGCTGTTGACCAGCTGTGTACAAGCTGAGTAAATTGCTTGCTTCTCTAAGCCTGAATTTTCCACCTCTTGAAATGGCCTAATGGTATTTCACCCCACTAAGTGACTGAGAGGATTATGTAGTTTGCGTGAAAAAAAAAAAACCAAAAACTGAAAAGATATACACTAAAATATTTCCAGCTGAGGATGTTATGAGTAATTTCTTCTTTTAGCTAATCTGTCTATCCTAACATTTTGGTAATGAATTTATACTATTTGTGGAATAGAATTCAAAGTTGGAAAAAATGTGTACAGTCTGGTGGAGGAGACAAGACCAATAGGCTGTGAAATACAACTCTGGTTCACCCCTCAGTCACTCTGCAACCCACTCTAGCCTGTTTTCAGCCCGAACTACTGCAAACAGTAATTTCATTTTTTGAAAAAGGACCATTTTCCTCGGTGGTCCTCCTCCTCTCTGACTGCTCCTTCTTAGGGCCCTTTCTGAGGTGCACTTCCTCTGCGTGTATCTTAAATGCTGGACCCTCTGCTCTTCTCACTCTACTCAGGCTTCCTGAACACCTTCATCCAACTCCACCGGCTCTCTTTACACCATTGGTGTTGATGTCTCCTGTATTCGACTCCTCTGTAACAAATTAATGCAAACTTGGTGGCTTAAAACGACACATATTTATTCTCTTACAATCCTGGAGGTCAGAAGTCTGAAGTGAGTTTCACTGGACTGAAGTCAAGGTATCAGCAGGGCCACGCTCCCTCCAAATTCTCTAGGGGAGCATCTGTTTCCTCACCTTTTCCAGCTTCTAGAACTGCATTCCTTGCATTCTTTGGCCTGTGGCCAAGTTCCTCCATCTTAAAGGGCATCTTGCTTCTGGGTCATATTACCTTCTTTTCTGTGGTCAAATCTCCCTTGATCTCCAATTTATAAGCACATTTATGGTTACATTTTTGGCCCACCCAGATGATCCAGGATAATCTCCCCATCTCAGGAACCTTAAATTAATCACATCTGCAAAATTCCTTTTGCCATATAAGATAACATTTACAGGTTCCAGGGATTAGGACCTGGGTATCTTTGCGGGCCATTACTGAGCCTACCACATTTTCCAAGGCTGAAGATCTATGTATCCAACCATTTATAGGATGGTTTCAGGTGACTATCTCACAGACAGTCTATATGTCCAAAACCAAACTGGGCATCTTGTACCTCCCTTCTGGTCCCAGCTCCTTCTCTCTGTCCCTGTCTTGGTGGAAGGCACCACTGTGCACTCCCTGAGGATCATCCTCCCCAACTCCTTCCACCAACTTACACTCAATCATTATCACTACCTCCTGAATGTCTCACAGATATAGCCACCTTCTCCAGCTCCTGGCCAACCCCAGTCCAGGCCACACTATCTCTTACCTCCTCACCAGTCTCTCTGTGCCCAGTCTTGCATATCTGATCTGTTGCTCCCCTGGTTAGAACTCTTCAATGGCCCCCATTGCTCTCTGGATGAAAGACAAACTTTTTTCATGGCTACCTGGTCCTGCATGATCTTTTGCTCCTGCCGTTTTCATTTTCTTCCTTACCTCTCACCCCTCCTTTCCTGCCATGAGCCAAGCTCTCTCATTATTCTTCCTTCTGCCCATAACACTCCCTGACCTCCTTTCAACTGCTCAAATTAGATGTCAATTCCTCCAGGAAGGACATTCCTTCCCCAATGTCCTTCTTGGAACTCCCACAGGACCCGGTATCCCCTGCCCCAGCACTTCTCACTGAGAACTGTAATCACCTGTTTGCTGGTCTGGGTCTCTGGCCCACTTATTTATTTATTGAGCACTTACTATGTACTAGTCACAGTGCCAAGGGCTATACAAGCAATAGCTCACTCAATATCCACAACAACCCAAGGAGTCGGGGAACATTATTCTTCCCACCTCTGTGTTATAGGTGGGAAAACCAAGGCTTAGAGGGGTTAATTTGTATAAAGTCAGAATGAAAATATAACCAAGATTTCAACCAAAGTCTGCATGACTCCAAATCTTTTGTTTTATTATTGAGCACCAAACTATGCTACCTAACTAGAAAATATTGCCTCTTATAAGTAGATATACATGTTCCATATATTCTCTCCTAGAATTAAAACATGCCACCAACCAGAGGCAGAATACTATCATAATATCTTGCAGGCTAACAAATTATTACTGTTTTGTAAAGCAACTTCTTCAATGTCAAATCCTTTATCAAATACTCAAACCAAGAGACAAATACTGCTGAGGGTGGGCCAATTTCTGAAGCATAATTTTTATTTCAAGACTTCTGGGAGAAACTGAATAATAAATGGTAAGTAAATTACACTATTATTTGGAAATAAGATAAACCCAGAGCTATATCAGGGTAGGTTGCAAAATTTTTAGGAATTTTTAGAGAAAACATGTGCCTTCAAGGAAATTTCAGTTGCTTCTAGGTATTTCCCCAGACCATCCTACATAAACACTCACTTTACTAAGGCTATTTCAAGGAAAGAATTTGAGACACACTACTTATAAAATTGCTGTTTCTAGGTCCCTGGACCAGCCAGTGCAAATCCAGCTCCCTGGAATTCACTTGTTCACTCAATAAAGGTTTATCAAGCAGTTCTAGGTGTATTCCTGAGTGGAAAATGACAAGTGGGGAGGCTTTGGATACAAAGGTGGGCAAGGTATGGAGCAGTTCTCAGGGAACTTGTACCCAAATAATCATACAATGCGAATTATAAATGCCCTTAACGAGGTATTAGGGAATTAGGGGTGGGGCGGGGAAAAGAGTCCTTTCCCTGTCTGGCTCAGGGCAGATGGGGCGGCTTCAGAGAAGAACGGCACCTGAGCTGAGCCCTGAAGGATCTGAGGGAGTTGGGACAGAATGAGCAAAGAATAAAACAGTACAGAAAAGTCTGTTCCCATCAGTGTGGCAGCGGCTGGGCCCGTGAGGAATGACCGCTGAGCCTGCGCGTCCGGAGCCTGTGCTCCGCAACGGCAGAGGCCACAACAGTGAGAGGCCCGCGTACCGCAAAAAAAAAAAAAAAAAAAAAAGTAAGAATCCCAGTGTTTGATGTACCTAATGCAAATACTCTCTTTTAGCTTCATAACATTTATTTATTTTTATTTTTTAAAATTTATTTATTTAATTAATTTATTTTTGGCCGTGTTGGGTCTTCATTGCTGTTCGCGGGCTTTCTCTACTTGTGGCGAGCGGGGGCTACTCTTCGTTGCGGTGCGTGGCTTCTCATTGCAGTGGCTTCTCTTGTTGCGGAGCACGGGCTCTAGGCACGCGGGCTTCAGTAGTTGTGGCACGCGGGCTCAGTAGTTGTGGTGCATGGGCTTAGTTGCTCCAGGGCATGTGGGATCTTCCCGGACCAGGGCTTGAATCTGTGTCCCCTGCATTGGCAGATGGATTCTTAACCACTGCGCCTCCAGGGAAGCCCTGCTTCATAACTTTTAAAATAGAACCTCTTAAGATAGCTTCTCTTTATTTCTGCCTGCAACCAGTAGTATAGAGTCTGGAGCAGCTGCTTGGACAACTGTTCACCAGCATCATTGGATTATTGTGCTTGATTTTGGGTCATGGGCAAACTGCCATCTGTCAAGAGGAGAATCCAGGATGTTGCTGGGACTGAGCAGCAGGGAGGGTGAGAAATGAACTCAGAGTGGCCCTGGAGGCAGCTCCAAGGAGCCAGTGGGCAGAGCAGTAGGAGTTTAGGAAGGAGGCCATGCCCGTACTCTGATATTCTCTTAAACTACCACTGATCAGGCTTTTGCTCCCACTAACCACTGAAACTGCTTTCATCAAGGTCACCAGAGACCACCACGGTCCTGGACCCAATAATCACTGCTCAGTTCTCACCACGCATGGCCTCCCAGCAGCTTCCTCCATGCTACACTTTCTTCACTTGGCCCCCAGGACACCACACTATTTTGATTTTCTTCCTCCCTCACTGATGCCTCCTTCTTGATCTCCCTTCCTGGTTCTTCCTGTACTTTGTGATTTCTTAACACTAAGGACCCAGTCCTTGGTCTTCTACCCCCCTACCTCCATGCTCACTCCCTTGATGATCTCATCCAGTCCCATGACTTTAAATACCATTTAGATCCTGATGATTCCCAAACTTATAACTCCAGCCTGGACCTCTCCCCTGAACTCCAGATTCCCATATCCCACCACCTCCTTGACACTCCCACCGGGAAATCTAATAGTGCATCTTGAACTTAATATGTTCAAAGCTGAGCTCCTGATTTCCCTTCCCAAACCTCTTTTCCCACATCAGGAGATCTGTTGGCTCTTCCCCCAAATAGATTCAGAATCCACCACCCCACATCACTGATCCAAGCCACATCGTCTCTTGCCTGCATTCCTTTGGGTGCCTTCTGATTGGTCTCTCTGCTTCCACCCTTTGCTCCTCTACAGGCTATTCTCAACAGAGCAGCAAGTGAGCCTTTGAAATGTCATGTCAGCGGCTTCCCTGGTGGCGCTGTGGTTAAGACTCCACCTGCCAACGCAGGGGACATGGGTTTGAGCCATGGTTGGGGAAGATCCCACATGCCGTGGAGCAACTAAGCCCGTGTGCCACAACTACTGAGCCTGCGCTCTAGACCCCATGCGCCACAACTACTGAAGCCTGTGCACCTAGAACCCATGCTCCGCAACAAGAGAAGCCACCACAATGAGAAGCCCGTGCACCGCAAAGAAGAGTAGCCTCTGCTCGCTGCAACTAGAGAAACTCCGCGCACAGCAACGAAGACCCAATGCAGCCAAAAATTAAATAAATAAATAAAAATTAGAAATATGTCATGTCAGATTATGTAGTTTTACACCTCAAAACCCTCTAATGGCTCCTCATTTCACCCAGACTAAAAGCCAAGTCCTTGCATGGCCTGCAAGCCCTATATAATCTGTCACTCTCTGACCTCATCCACTCTTCCCCATGTTCTCCACCTCTGTTCCAGTCACACTGACGTCCTTGTTCCTTGAATGCACTAGGCACACTCCTGCCTCAGGACCTTTGCACTGGCTGCTCCTCCTGCCTAGAATGCTCTTCCCCTGGATATCCACATGGCCAACTCCCTCTCTTTTTTTCAAGTCTTAGCTCACCTGTTACCACCTGACCATCCTGTTTAAAACTGCAATCTCCTGCCTCTTCTGCACACTCTCGATCACACCCTGCTCTATTTTTCCCTATTGAGCACCTTTTAATACTTGTACCTTTTCACATGCTGCTTTTCTTATTGGTTTATTGTTTGCTCCCTCCATTAGAATGTAAGTTCTGTGAGAGTAGGAGCTTCTTTGTCCTGATTAGGGCTTTCTGGGGAACCAGGTTATGTGCCTAGGCTTTGGAGCCAGACTGCCTGGGTTTGAATCCTGGCTTTGCCATCAACCTTGGGTAAATAACTTAATCTCTGTGAGCCTCAGTTTCCTCATCTGCAAAATGGGGGAATAATGGTGCCTCCCTCAAAGGGTTATAGAAATGATTAAGTGAGATAATGGATGTTCAGGATTTAGCAGTAGTGCCTGGCATACAGTATGTGTCTTAGCTCAATATGTGTTAGTTATTGTCCACTGCATGTCTGGTCCATAGGAGGCATGCAATAAATATTTGATCAATCGAGTAGGTGTTATTAACCCCCATTTTACTGATGCCCAAAGTTACATGCCCAGTGAGTGGCAGGGGCAGGTTTAGAATCCAGGCTTATTTGCGGTCAAAATCCCTGCTTCAGGGACTTCCCTGGTGGCACAGTGGTTAAGAATCCGCCTGCCAATGCAGGGGACACGGGTTCGAGCCCTCATCTGGGAAGATCCCACACGCCGTGGAGCAACTAAGCCTGTGCACCACAACTACTGAGCCTGCACTCTAGAGCTCACGTGCCACAACTACTGAGCCCACGTGCCACAACTACTGAAGCCCACGCTCCTAGAACCTGTGCTCCGCAACAAGAGAAGACACCGCAATGAGAAGCCTGCACACTGCAACGAAGCGTGGCCCCCGCTCGCCGCAACTAGAGAAAGCCTGCACGCAGCAACGAAGACCCAATGCAGCCAAATAAATAAAATAAAATATATAAATAAATTTACTTTTTAAAAATTCCCTGCTTCATCCACTGATGCATAATCTACCTTCTGGTGGTGGGTTCTAGGCTCACCTCCAGGGAGTGGAGAGCTCATGTTTCATGTCATGGACGAGATGAGCAGAGACCAGAAGAAGTGAAAATGAGGACTGCCAAGGGAAGTGGATACAAAGAGGGGCTCTACCTCCCCCTTAGGATCGAGCCCATGCTCCTTTGCGTGGCCACAAGCCCCTTCCCCACCTAGCCCCATCTGCCTCTCCAATCCTCTCTCAGGAGAAGAAAACCAACCTCAGTCCAGTTCCTGAGGCTACCTCTCTTCTCATGCACAGCCTGTTCCTTCTGCCTGCATTACTTTCCCAGCTTCTTTGCCTGCTGACCTCCTATTCATTCTCATAACTCAGATGTCACAGATGTCACTGCCTCAGAAAGCCTCCCCTGATGCCCTGAGATGGTTTGGTGCCCTTCCCTTTGGTACCCCTGTGCCTCCTCATCATGTCTCACTTTGTTTCCTTGCTTCCCCCTCACTCCCTGTGTATGAAGACCCACCCCTATCTACCCTTCGCTAGAATGAGAGCTATATGACCCTGTGGCCTCAAGTTGCACAAGATGTTTTCTACCCAAAGATCCCCCAGGAACTGGAAAGTACCCAAGAGCCAAAGGAAGCTACTCTTCAGGGCCAAATGGTCTTTGTTTGCATATCCTCAGTTCAAGCCGCCAGCAGAGACTAATCTCAGAATCTCAACTCTTACATTCCCTTGAGAGAGAGTTGGATGGCCCCAGCCTGCCTCAGAAGAAGCTCCCAAGCCTCCCCGCTGCACACTTGACTGTGAATTGCAGTCTACATCATGGCGCCCCCTAGAGGGGAGCAGTGCACAGCCTGCCCAGCTGGAAGGCTGGGCACAGTAACACTGAGTGTCCACTAGGGTGGGCCAGGCTCCCTGGGAGCTGTGGGAGCTGCCTACGCCATATAGACTACAGGGCACCTATAGGGGCAATTTGCAGAGAAAGGTGTGGACTGATCAGATATACAAAGATCTGTAGTTGTCATCAGAGTCCCAAAGGGTTCACAAACCCATAAGAGTTTTAAAATTCCTAAGGAGATATTTGGTGAACACATAAAAATACTCATATTAAAAGGGCATGTACGTGGGCTTCCCTGGTGGCGCAGTGGTCAAGAATCCGCCTGCCAATGCAGGGGACGCGGGTTCGAGCCCTGGTCTGGGAAGATCCCACATGCTGCGGAGGAACTAAGCTTGTGCGCCACAACTACTGAGACCACTTGCCACAACTACTGAAGCCCACACGCCTAGATCCCGTGCTCCACAACAGAGAAGCTACTGCAATGAGAAGCCTGTACACCACAACGAAGAGTAGCCCCTGCTCGCTGCAACTAGAGAAAGCCCGTGCGCAGCAACGAAGACCCAATGCAGCCAAAAATAAATAAGTAAAATAAATAAATTTATATATTAAAAAAAAGGGTATGTATGTGAATCCATCTGCACAGACCAGCACCACCATTGTTTCTGAGAAGGGTGCTTGAGATGGGGTGGGTTTCCCAGGATATGAAAGAAAAATGAAAATAATGGGGCTTCCCTGGTGGCGCAGTGGTTGGGGGTCCGCCTGCCGATGCAGGGGACACGGGTTCGTGCCCCGGTCCTGGAGGATCCTACATGCCGCGGAGCGGCTAGGCCCGTGAGCCATGGCCGCTGAGCCTGCATGTCCGGAGCCTGTGCTCCGCAACGGGAGAGGCCACGACGGTGAGAGGCCCGCGTACCGCAAATAAATAAATAAATATAATAATAATAATGATAATGATATCAGTTACCAGATTTACTCAGTGTAGGTACTTTTCTAAGCCCATTACATACAATAACACATAGAATGCTCTCATAGGTAGGTACTGTTATTATCCCCATTTTGTAGAATAGGAAACTAAGATAGGAGCAGTAAGGAACTTACCCAAGGTGATCAGTACTCAAGTGATGGAACCAGGGGACAAACACAGGGAATGTGGCTATAAACCGGTGTCCAGTGCCTGCGCGTCTATCTCCCGGCCTAGATGAAAGCAGATTCAAGCCGGGGTGGATAACTAAGTCCAAGTTTTCTTCACCAACTTCCTCACTGGAGGGGGAGGATAGCCAGTCTTCCGACCCTCTGCCCCTGCTCCAGTCCGAAGGGCCCCCAGCACTTTTGGCTGAAGCCATCCAGGCAACTTGGAGTAGAGACTATCATGTAAAGTCTTTTCTAAGCCAAGTGGGGACAACCTTTGGAGACAGGCCTGCGTTTCCATCCTGGCTGTGCTCCTTATTAGCGTGGGCAAGGCTCCATTTCTCCAATGGAAAATGGAGAGAATAGTGCCTGTCTCATGGGGTTGTTGTGAGGATTAAAGGAGAACATATGCTCATAAAGTACACAACGCTGTAAGCACTCAGAAAGCAGTCGCTGCTCTCTTCATTCACCTCCGGTTGAAGAAAAGAAAACGCCTTACAATTTTTTGCAGGTCTATCTTATAGCTCTGGAGGTTGGAAGTCTGAAATGGATTACTGGGCTACAATCAAGATGTTGAATGGACTGTGTTCCTTCTGGAAGCTCTAGGGAAAAATCCATTTCCTTGCTTTTCCAGCTTCTAGAGGCTGTCTACATTCCTGGTCGTGGACCCTTCCTCCATCTTCAAAGCCAGCAGTTTAGCACTTTGAAGTCTCTCACTGACTCTGACACTGACTCTCCTTCCTTTTTCACATATAACGAATCTTGTGATTCCATTGGGCCCACCTAGATCATCCAGGATACTCTCTCCATCCCAAGGTCAGCTGATTAGCAACCTTAATTCCATCTGCGATTATAAATTCCCCTTGCTATGTAATATAACATATTCATAGGCTCTGGGGATTAGGGCATGGACCTTTGGAAGGCCATTACTCTGTCTACCACAGTGGTAAGTAAGAAAACAGTGTTGTTGGGCAATAACATACTGGGACTTTGAGCCATGAGCACACCTGTGCTCAAAAACCGATATGGCTCCCACTGCCTCCAGGAAAAGGGCCAGACTTCTCAGCCTGGCAGGCAAGGCCTTTCATGAACTGGCCTCCATCCCATTTATGAATGGGCACTTTCTGGTCTCCTTGCCTCTGCTCTACCTGAAAGGCCTTTTCTTCCAGTTATGATCATTCAAGTCCTTCCATTCATCATCGCCAAGTTCAAATCTCATCTTTTCCGTGAAACCTTTTCAGAACCCCCAGAACGACTCTCCCTCCTCTGACACTATTACAGAATGTCTGGACTGGAGTTATTTGTGTTTGTCCCGGTTTGGGTTGGTCCCCATCTGACTATGGGCAGCTGAAGTACAGAGACTACTGTAGCAACCGTCTGTGGTTCTCACACTTGAGTGTGCATCAGAATCACCTGGAGGGCTTGTTAAAATACAGGCTTCAGGGCCCAACATCCAGAATTTCAGATTCAGCAGATCTTCAGTGGGACCTGGAACTCTGAATTTCTAACAAGTGCCCAGGTGACCCTGATGCTGTTGGTCTGGGGAACACGCTTCAAGAGCCACAAGCATGGAAGTTGAGGTGATGGCATGAGGCTAGAATTGGATCTCAGCTCTGCCTTTCATTGCACGACTTTGGATACATCCCTCACTCTCTCCGAGCTGCTCGCTCATCTCTAAAAGGATTCCCTGCATTTGGATTCCCTCCCTACCCCGTTGGGTTGATGTAAGGAGTAACAGGCTTAGGACAGCGCTATGCACCTTTCTGGTACTGAGTAAATGGCATAGAGCTCTATGTCTATAATTGCCCTCTCCCTGTATTTTGGCTTCCTAGTGGGTGTTCAATAAAAACTTGTGAGTTGGTTTTAGGGAAGACTACTGACTTGGACCCTGATGAAAAATGTTGGCAAAATGAGAAGAGCTAAAATAGCCAAGTTGCCTATGTCTGAGTCAAAGGAATCCTAATTACCTTCACACTGGGGAGCATTTTCCTTCCATGACTGGTGACCACACAGTACAATAACAATCATGTGTATCGTCACAACAGACTGCAGATCAACTGTGTTCTAAGTTCATGGGCATTTATCCAACAAATGCTTCCCCAGCACCTCCAAGGAGCCAGCCTGGTGCCCGCTGGCTTGGCTCAGGGGATGATCTGCCTGGAGAAGAAGACTCCTTGTGGCTGGGACATTGCCTTCAAGC